>NC_069502.1:304762078-304809578 GCF_027579735.1 Bombina bombina | reverse complement strand
ATGTATCCCTAAACTGAGGTCCCCCCACATCGCCGCCACTCGATTAAATTTTTTTAACCCCTAATCTGCCGACCGCCACCTACGTTATACTTATGTACCCCTAATCTGCTGCCCCTAACCCCGCCGACCCCTGTATTATATTTATTAACCCCTAACCTGCCCCCCACAACGTCGCCGCAAGCTACTTACAATAATTAACCCCTAATCTGCCGACCGCAAAGCGCCGCCACCTACGTTATCCTTATGTACCCCTAATCTGCTGCCCCTAACACCGCCGACCCCTATATTATATTTATTAACCCCTAATCTGCCCCCCTCAACGTCGCCGACACCTGCCTACACTTATTAACCCCTAATCTGCCGAGCGGACCTGAGCGCTACTATAATAAAGTTATTAACCCCTAATCCGCCTCACTAACCCTATAATAAATAGTATTAACCCCTAATCTGCCCTCCCTAACATCGCCGACACCTAACTTCAATTATTAACCCCTAATCTGACGACCGGAGCTCATCGCTACTATAATAAATGGATTAACCCCTAAAGCTAAGTCTAACCCTAACACTAACACCCCCCTAACTTAAATATAATTTAAATCTAACGAAATTAATTAACTCTTATTAAATAAATTATTCCTATTTAAAGCTAAATACTTACCTGTAAAATTAATCCTAATATAGCTACACTATAAATTATAATTATATTGTAGCTATTTTAGGATTAATATTTATTTTACAGGCAACTTTGTAATTATTTTAACCAGGTACAATAGCTATTAAATAGTTAAGAACTATTTAATAGTTACCTAGTTAAAATAATAACAAAATTACCTGTAAAATAAGTCCTAACCTAAGTTATAATTAAACCTAACACTACCCTATCAATAAATTAATTAAATAAAATACCTACAATTACCTACAATTAACCTAACACTACACTATCAATAAATAAATTAAATACAATTTCTACAAATAACTACAATTACATAAACTAACTAAAGTACAAAAAATAAAAAATAACTAAGTTACAAAAAATAAAAAAATATTTACAAACATAAGAAAAATATTACAACAATTTTAAACTAATTACACCTACTCTAAGCCCCCTAATAAAATAACAAAGACCCCCAAAATAAAAAAATGCCCTACCCTATTCTAAATTAATAAATTTAAAAGCTCTTTTACCTTACCAGCCCTGAACAGGGCCCTTTGCGGGGCATGCCCCAAGAAAATCAGCTCTTTTGCCTGTAAAAAAAAACATACAATACCCCCCCCAACATTACAACCCACCACCCACATACCCCTAATCTAACACAAACCCCCCTTAAATAAACCTAACACTAAGCCCCTGAAGATCATCCTACCTTGTCTTCACCATACCAGGTTCACCGATCGGTCCAGAAGAGCTCCTCCGATGTCCTGATCCAAGCCCAAGCGGGGGGCTGAAGAGGTCCATGATCCGGCTGAAGTCTTCATCCAAGCGGGCCAGAAGAGGTCTTCCATCCGATTGAAGTCTTCATCCAAGCGGCATCCATCTGGAGCGAAGCGGCAGCATCCTGAAGACCTCCACCGCGGAACATCCATCCTGGCCGACGACTGAACGACGAATGACGGTTCCTTTAAATGACGTCATCCAAGATGGCGTCCCTCGAATTCCGATTGGCTGATAGGATTCTATCAGCCAATCGGAATTAAGGTAGGAATATTCTGATTGGCTGATGGATCAGCCAATAGAATGCGAGCTCAATATGATTGGCTGATTGGATCAGCCAATCGGATTGAACTTGATTCTGATTGGCTGATTCCATCAGCCAATCAGAATATTCCTACCTTAATTCCGATTGGCTGATAGAATCCTATCAGCCAATCGGAATTCGAGGGACGCCATCTTGGATGACGTCATTTAAAGGAACCGTCATTCGTCGTTCAGTCGTCGGCCAGGATGGATGTTCCGCGGTGGAGGTCTTCAGGATGCTGCTGCTTCGCTCCGGATGGATGCCGCTTGGATGAAGACTTCAATCGGATGGAAGACCTCTTCTGGCCCGCTTGGATGAAGACTTCAGCTGGATCATGGACCTCTTCAGCCCCCCACTTGGGCTTGGATCAGGACATCGGAGGAGCTCTTCTGGACCGATCGGTGAACCTGGTATGGTGAAGACAAGGTAGGATGATCTTCAGGGGCTTAGTGTTAGGTTTATTTAAGGGGGGTTTGTGTTAGATTAGGGGTATGTGGGTGGTGGGTTGTAATGTTGGGGGGGGGTATTGTATGTTTTTTTTTACAGGCAAAAGAGCTGAATTTCTTGGGGCATGCCCCGCAAAGGGCCCTGTTCAGGGATGGTAAGGTAAAAGAGCTTTTAAATTTATTAATTTAGAATAGGGTAGGGCATTTTTTTATTTTGGGGGTCTTTGTTATTTTATTAGGGGGCTTAGAGTAGGTGTAATTAGTTTAAAATTGTTGTAATATTTTTCTTATGTTTGTAAATATTTTTTTATTTTTTGTAACTTAGTTATTTTTTATTTTTTGTACTTTAGTTAGTTTATGTAATTGTAGTTATTTGTAGAAATTGTATTTAATTTATTTATTGATAGTGTAGTGTTAGGTTAATTGTAGGTAATTGTAGGTATTTTATTTAATTAATTTATTGATAGGGTAGTGTTAGGTTTAATTGTAACTTAGTTTAGGATTTATTTTACAGGTAATTTTGTTATTATTTTAACTAGGTAACTATTAAATAGTTCTTAACTATTTAATAGCTATTGTACCTGGTTAAAATAATTACAAAGTTGCCT
The DNA here is from genome assembly GCF_027579735.1 of Bombina bombina. NCBI lineage: Eukaryota > Metazoa > Chordata > Amphibia > Anura > Bombinatoridae > Bombina > Bombina bombina. The sequence continues at coordinate 304,806,788 of NC_069502.1, read as the reverse complement.
GTAAAATAAATATTAATCCTAAAATAGCTATAATATAATTATAATTTATATTGTAGCTATATTAGGATTTATTTTACAGGTAAGTATTTAGCTTTAAATAGGAATAATTTATTTAATAAGAGATAATTAATTTAGTTAGATTTAAATTATATTTAATTTAGGGGGGTGTTAGTATTAGGGTTAGACTTAGCTTTAGGGGTTAATACATTTATTAGAATAGCGGTGAGCTCCGGTCGTCAGATTAGGGGTTAATAATTGAAGTTAGGTGTCGGCGATGTTAGGGAGGGCAGATTAGGGGTTAATACTATTTATGATAGGGTTAGTGAGGCGGATTAGGGGTTAATAACTTTATTATAGTAGCGCTCAGGTCCGCTCGGCAGATTAGGGGTTAATAAGTGTAGGCAGGTGTCGGCGACGTTGAGGGGGGCAGATTAGGGGTTAATAAATATAATATAGGGGTCGGCGGTGTTAGGGGCAGCATATTAGGGGTACATAAGGATAACGTAGGTGGCGGCGCTTTGCGGTCGGCAGATTAGGGGTTAATTATTGTAAGTAGCTGGCGGTTACGTTGTGGGGGGCAGGTTAGGGGTTAATAAATATAATATAGGGGTCGGCGGTGTTAGGGGCAGCAGATTAGGGGTACATAGGGATAATGTAAGTAGCGGCGGTTTACGGAGCGGAAGATTAGGGGTTAATAATATAATGCAGGGGTCAGCGATAGCGGGGGGCGGCAGATTAGGGGTTAATAAGTGTAAGGTTAGGGGTGTTTAGACTCGGGGTACATGTTAGGGTGTTAGGTGCAGACGTAGGAAGTGTTTCCCCATAGGAAACAATGGGGCTGCGTTAGGAGCTGAACGCTGCTTTTTTGCAGGTGTTAGGTTTTTTTTCAGCTCAAACAGCCCCATTGTTTCCTATGGGAGAATCGTGCACAAGCACGTTTTTGAGGCTGGCCGCGTCCGTAAGCAACTCTGGTATCGAGAGTTGCATTTGCGGTAAAAATGCTCTACGCTCCTTTTTTGGAGCCTAACGCAGCATTTTTTTGAACTCTCGATACCAGAGTTAATTTTATGGTGCGGCCAGAAAAAAGCCTGCGTAGCGTTAACAGCCCATCTACCGCCAAACTCCAAATCTAGGCCTATGTATGGTATATACACAGTTACACATTTTATTAATTATGAATATTGCATGAATATGATTTTTCATGTTTTCATCTACTTGACAGCTTCAATGCACGTGTATATATATATATATATATATATATATATATATATATGTGTGTGTGTATATGTCTGTAAATGCATAAATACACATATAAATACATATATACATATGTACACACATATAAGTATATATATACTGTATATATATACATATATATATATATATATATGTACACATATTTAGATATGTATATGTATGTATCTCTATGTTAAAGCCCTTTGAAATTCTTTTTTTCTAACATCTGAGCCCTTATACCTTTTTATGCAATATTTCTATTTTAATAATCTTTATTATATAGTATTATGAGTGTAACTGTACTTCTAAATGTATTTTTGATGTGTTTTATGACACTTTTTTGTCGAGCGTAACAGTTAACCACAGCTCTGAGGATGTGGTAATCATTCTAGCATAAGTCGGGGTTGCGCTTATAATACAAGCGGAATTTAACTTGCGCACAAATGGCTGCAAAAACTCGATATCGCTTGCATGCAAATTATAGTGTCACTTAAAATCTAGCCGAAAATATCTGTGCATAATTTAGTAGTATGCCATATTGTTCAGTCCCTCTGTTTCACTTTTAAATATATTAAAATTCTTAAAAGAAAGTGGGAATGTGATGGAATTCTGGAAAAAACAGAGTTCATGTGTGAAGCACATTTTACTGAAAAATAAAAGATAAAACATTAAATACATCCATGTGCTCAGGTTAACATATGGAAGAGTTACCATTACTGTGTAGTAGTAAGATTTTTTATTAAGTGCTTTGGAGACACAAACATACCAATAGACATGGTAGCTGAAATACAATGAATCAGCCTAGGGCAGGAATAGGACTCGTCCTACAACAAAATAAGCATAGATTTAAAGGGACAGTCTACACCAGAATTGTTATTGTTTAAATAGATAGATAATCCCTTTATTACTCATTCCCTAATTTTGCAAAACCAAAACAGTTATTATTAATTACCTCTGTGATTACCTTGCCTCTGCAGACTGCCCCCTTAATTCAGTTCTTTTGACAGACTTGCATTTTAGTTAATCAGTGCTGACTCATAAGTAACTCCATGGTATAAAAGCAATGTTATATATATGGAACACATGAACAAATTGCCCTCTAGCTGTGAAAAAATGTCAAAATGCATTCAGATAAGAGACGGCCTTCAAGGGCTAAGATATGAGCCTACCTAGGTTTAACGTTCAACTAAGAATACCAAGAGAACAAAGCAAAATTGATGATAAAAGTAAATTTTAAAGTTGTTTAAAATAACATGTCCTATCTGACTGTCCCTTTTAGCTCAGATTACACATATTCAGTTTAATCAGTGAGGGACAAAAGTTAGTTATTTTGCTTTAAAAACATACAAGCACCACAACACAGTGGACACATCTGTCTGCACATTTCAAAGTGAGAATTCCATATAAATTACTAAGACTTTGAGATTATCTTTTCTATACCATTTATCTTGACCTTCCTAGTTAATACTTACCTGGCAAAATTCCCTCCCAGTAGGGCCAAAAAAATAACCACACTCCATTTACCTGTATAAAGATGACATCCTTTCCTTATTCCGTGCTTTCTAGTTCTGCTCATCATAAAATGGACAAGACAGTATTATCTAACCTGGTAAATATTGATGGAGGCTTTTGGCTTTGTTTAGCCTCCTCAGCTACTTACACTTAGAAGTTCTGTCTTCTTAGGTGTCCAGGAGACATAACATAAACTCCCTGGGATGAGGCTAATCTAGTGGTTGCTCCTAGTACTACCAAGGACAATCCTTCGGGGAACTGCCAACTTTGCCAACATTCATGTAGGGGAGTGTTTTGCATGCTTTTTTTACCACTGGGGAACCAGGAGGCCCAATTTACAGGCTTTGTCAGAGAAGAGAGCTGTTATTTGTTGGCTTCTATTGAGAAGAGTGCTGCTGTTTGTTGGCTTCTATGGAGAAGAGTGCTGCTGTTTGTTGGCTTCTATGGAGAAGAGTGCTGCTGTTTGTTGGCTTCTATGGAGAAGAGTGCTGCTGTTTGTTGGCTTCTATGGAGAAGAGTGCTGCTGTTTGTTGGCTTCTATGGAGAAGAGTGCTGCTGTTTGTTGGCTTCTATAGAGACGAGTGCTGCTGTTGTCAGCTTCTGCAGTAAAGTGCCATATTGCTTGTATGCTGCTTATAAACAATGAAGGGTGCCTGTTGACCTTAATGCCTCTCGTGCTGTCATGCACATTGCTGGTCTGGATATGGAAGGCTGAGTCTGAAGGTATCTTTCTTTTATGCTATGGAGAACAAAGTTGCTTCTGCTGATACCTGAGATATTCAGCCTTCAACAAATCAGCATACAAGGAATGAGGATTTATCTGACCCTGCTTTCCTTGTTTCTTTCCCTTATTATTCTTTCTCTATATTGTACTTTTCTGTTGTGCTTTCCTGTGCCCAGAAATGTACCTATATTTCAGTACTGTATGCTTGTAGCTGCTTGCTTTTAACGTTTATACTTGCATTTTGCCTGTTCTGGCTATTTTAAGTAAAAAAATAAATAAAAAAATTAACCATATTAAGGCATTTGCTTAAGTCACCTTCTGATATTATAGCTTGTTCTCTCCTTTAAAGTGATGGTAAACCTTTCCTAATCAAATGCCATATATTTAATCTTTGCCATTAAAAAAATATATGTGTACCTTTTTTTATTTTTAATCCATGTGTGAAAGGGTTAAATCAGCGCATATAGTAATACTTCTATTGCAATGCCAGCCCACTTGGATGAATTTTTTTTAATGATAATTCAGTTAGCATCCAATCAACGTGTGTATCATATGACAACCTTGAAGTCCAGCCACTTTAAAGTCCTTAGAAAGCCTTTGTAGTAACTGGATGTGATTGCTCTATACATCACAGCCCAGCCAAAAGAGGAAATGAAGGAGGCAGAGGAACAGACAATACCAATTAAGATTATAAATCTTTTATTATAAAATATATATACACTTTAAAAAAAATGTGGTTTTAGTTGCAAACTAACATATTTTTTATTGCAAGATTCTTATAGTCTGAAATTTACCATCACTGTAGGTTCCAGTTTCTCACACCTTTAAGGATATTTTTTAGGTCTCAATTTCTATCCAAAAGTAACACTGTTTTTAATACATATGCAACAATTTTATTTTCAAAGTATAGATTAGAAGAGAGAGAATATATACATTTCTTAAATTTAGTACTTTACTATAGTTGGTGCTGGTGCAGACCCTTTAATTAAATATATAATAGAATATAAGGTAGAAATACAAAGTGACTGATTATATTCACACCACATTTTTATTTAAAAATATAAACAGTGGAAATAGTTTTCTTCTTTACTCAATAAAATGGTATATATAATATATAATATTTAAATAAATATACAATTTTCAACTGAATGAAGAACAAAGCTATTTCAACTATTTTGTAGCACACTTTCAGATTAGTGCACTTAGGCTTTGAGTTAGTGCTTGAGTGTAAGCCAGAACAGAGTTTTGTAGTGCACCCTATAGGAGTCGATGAGGTGAGGGATTTAGCGTGACTGCTTATAGGGACTCAGCATATTTACATCTGCAAGCCTTGGCTGGATGGTAATTATTCAAAAACTAAAAACAAGCTATTTATAATTGCATTTTTTTTACATTGTAAAAGATATGATGGATCTACTTTCTTGATTTCATTGTTAAACCTTCAATAGTGTTAGTATTACAGTGGATGAAGTTAACTTGAATAATGCCCATGGTCAGGTGAACTTGATGGAGTATGTGACCTTTTCGCTTGATTTTTCATAAACTCTAGAAAATAAATCTGACAGTTTCACAAAATATTGTTTTCCACTTTTGTGTACAACATTATCTCCAGTTGCAGACATATCTTTGTTAAATCCCAAAACTTCTTAACCGAGAACAAAGTTCTGCTGGTTGACTGTCAGCTCTATGCAGAAGTGTTTCTGACAATAACTTAAAGATGGGAACTTCAAGAAATAGATCTGATGGTGATCAGTCACAGTTATCAAATCAACAATAACTTAGCCTTTTTGCTGTCTCCACTTCCTTTTTTTAATATAAAATTTTAACCTTGTAGATGCATTTCTTCCAATTGCTTTCATCCCTGGATTACTCAATAGAAAGGAAGAATAGAATATTCATTGTCATATGGGCCAAAGAGGAAAACATATTTCTGTATACAATCCACTTTAACTACAAGTTGAGTGTTCACTGTCTGCCTCTGCAGTTTGTCAAGGAATTTCATATCATGTTTTTTTTAAATAAATGTTATCTTTACATTACTATTTCTTGTCTTTTTATTGTATTTCCATCCTTATATTGTACCTCTTTCTCACCTGGTAACTATTATCTAGGAAAGCCTACAACTTTTTAGAAATAATATAATCATAAGCAGAAATTTCTATATCTTGGCCTATGTTGTAGCTAATATTTTCCAATTCCCATCCTATGATGGATACGTTAGAAATGAGGGAATAGGTAAATTAGTTCACCTTTTTGCAGGTAAAAGGATGTGGTTCTTTCTTTTGGCCATGCCCCTCACTGGGAGGAGATCTCACTTGGTGTTTGTTAAATATAGGCTAAAATATAAAAATGTCTGCTGCGGGTTATACAAGTTCTAATTATGTCTAGCCTTGCCAAGGAACTGAAATTGTTTGCTCAAATGATACTCTGCCCTATGGGTAGTCTGAGATAAACTCATAAATAGAGTGCCATTTTATATTACTAGAACACTAATATATCTCTTTCTATTCCCTTCTTTTAAAATAATCTGCCTCGTAAATAAAGTTGATTTAAATTTTAAATAATGTGTAAATAAATGAATAATAAAAGGAATTATGGAATTATTTTAAATGTCTTAATTAATTCTCTTTATTATTTGTATTTTTTAGTTTGTATCTCAGTCCAACTGCCAACAGTTTCTCAACACAGTCTGGTTTGGACAAATGGCTGGATACAGACGTAAACACACTTGTAAGAAGATCTTGATTGTCCTCACAGTGGGAATATTTTGGCCAGTCCTTTCGCTATGCTATTTGTTTGCTCCTAAATCTCAGGTTGGACGTATAATTCACACACCTTTCATGAAATTCATAATACATGGAGCTTCCTACTTTACATTCCTACTGCTTCTCAATTTGTATTCTTTGGTTTATAATGAGGACAAGAAGAACACAATGGGACCAGCTCTAGAGAGAATAGACTTTCTTCTTATTATATGGCTGATTGGTAAGTTCTGTTATGTACAAAATTGTATGCCTATCACTGTGTGAGTATTTGTGAAGTTGTATGAAGTATAGAATACAAAACATGGCAGTGGAAACAGTATTCACAGATTAAACGTACAGAAACTTACCTTGTAACAGCAAATGGTAACAGCTACCAAGCCTTCTTGGTTTTTTGAGCTTCCATTCTGTTATACCTACACGAACAGTTGCTAAATGGGTTAAAAGTAAATTTTTAGCTGATAATGATATAATAATACTGAGAGGTGTACCTTCCCTACTAGGCCTGGGCTCAGAGCAGCAGGATTTGAGGGCACATTTTGGATAGTAGCTTGCTGGCATTTTGCATCGCTACCCCCACTGCTCTGCATTTGACTTATTTTAAGTTAGTAAATATTGGAGCTGCTCAGCAGTGTGCCACTAACATGGTGAATTTCTGCAAGTCACTTTTTAAACATTATCTGTCTTCAATATTCCCTACTCCCTGCGATCATCGTACACACTTTTAATTTGTTAACAATAACCTTGGTCAACTAATTGCTCAATGAAAAGTGAAGACATAAAAGCTGATGTTTGAATGATTTAATTTAACTCTGCTGGTAGGAACTACAATATTATTTGCACAAGGCCTTTTTATTCAAATTAGGAGACAATAATATTTTCTTTGACTTATAGTAAAAAAAAAACATTAGTATTTAGCCTTGATGGAATTCTGGCTGCAAGAATGAGCCTTTAACTCTTTGGTTGCTAGAGAGAGTTGTGACATATTCTCTGGCAGTCAAAGAGCTATATACAAGATGTACCCATACAAGAATTACCCTCTTAATAAACATGGGATTTACTATCTATTACTACTCAACACTGTAAAATCAAAATGTGTGCATGTGTTCTGTGACACCGCTGTATGACTAGTGTGTTTTGTTGATTATATGGGTCCTTTTTGCATTGACAGCCAACATATGATTTGATTTGGTCAGCCACCTACATAGCAGACACTGCCTGTTGCCAAGCACGACCTCACAGTTACCTGAGGTTCCTCTAAATGATCTCAACTGTTTGCTAAACTGTGGCTAAAGAGCAACCTAAACCTGAGTGTTTACAAGAAACCCAAGGCTGAAGTAGCAGCTATATTTTTCACAAACATACATGAAAGGAATCTTTTTACTTGAAATTCATCTGATCTTTTTTAACTACATTTTCTGCTTAAAATTACATATATTATTGTTATAGCCAAATATCTTGCATTTAAAAATATTTAGTTTTAGAGTGTTTTCACATTGATAGTTTAGATTAGTTGATGATAGTTAACTATGACAAGGTTATCTCAAAGCAATTTTTTTTATTATACAAGTATACTAGTTTATCATTCTTTCCGAATATACAGTATAAGTGGTTAAAGAGGGACATTTGTACTGTGATGTTATCGCTAACATCTCTGTAAGCAAATTTTATAAATTTATATAAAACATGTGCAACCACTATTAACAGTGACATAGTTCCTTTTGTAGAAATGTAACTATTTATAATAGGTCACAAACCATAATATTTAAGCCTCTCAAAATGTATTGGTATGTGCTATGGCAGTAATCTATACATTTTGCTCCACATTCAGTGTAGTTTAACCCTAATTGCTGCTCACCTGACTTTCAAAACTTTTAAACCACACCACAACCTCCCCACCACACATTAACTCAAACAGTGACTTCTCCTGACCACCTTAATAACCTATAATAGTCTGACCTCTGTCATCAAGGAGCTAGAATCTGGTCAATTTATGATAATGATAGCACTGAAGGATGATTATCATTTATTTGTAGAGCGCCAACAGATTCTGCTATGAATTATTAGTTTCATGTTTCCATACATTTGGATAGTTTATAGTTCATGATCCTTAGGGGTCGATTTATCAAAGTCTGGCGGACATGATACGCTGTAGCGTTGCTGTCGGCATTTAACATTGCACAAGCAGTTCTAGTGAACTGCTTGTGCAATGCTGCCCCCTGCAGATTCGCGGCCAATTGGCCGCTAGCAGGGGGTGTCATTCAACCCGATTGTATAGGATCAGGCGGATTAATGTCCGCAGCTTCGGAGGCAGTAGACTAGTTAAGGAGCAGCGGTCTTAAGACAGCTGCTTTATAACTGCTGTTTCCGGCGAGCCTGAAGGCTCGCTTAGAAACAGGGGCATCAGGGGCCATTCAGCCCTTGATAAATTGGCCCCTTAATGTTGGACACGAGTAGAAAGATCTTTAACATAGCTCTAGCAGCTACTCTTGCAAAAGAAGATATTAGCCTAGCACATCCTGGGTGATTCTGAGGAATGAATCTAGGTTTCCCAGATTCCATCCTTGCTCTCTGGTTCTTACTCACCAGAGTGATTTAAAGGATTACTTTCTGTTATAATATTTAAGCTAAACAACTAACATATTAAAGTTAATAAACATTAATTAAAACCTACTGACCTATATTTTCTCCAAAACGAAGTTTCATAACGTTCTAAAAGTTATATCTTTTATTCGCCGATGATGTCACGTTATCCTGCCCACTATTTTCAGCACTGCATGTTCAAAATACTTAAACCAATAACTTTGTGTTTAAAGCGCCATTTTGAAACCTAGGTATTGTAAACGGATTGGTACAGAGCAAAGGATACCCACAGAGTGGGTTTGGAAAACAATTAAATTTGCAGACAAGATTTCTGATATACGGTAGAGATATGTTAATGAAATGCTATTGATAAAAAGCGTATTTGGGGTAGTTAGTTAGTAACAGGCATAGAAAATATTTACTTACAGTGGCCCTTTAAGCATTCCGACCCCTGCAGGCTCAGATATTGCCTATCCCCAATCAACAGACTATAAATATCTGGATCAAACACATTTGTTTGGATCTCCTTGCCTTGACCTTTGCTTTGTTTGTGATCTTACTAATTTGCCCCCTCTGCTAATTTTGTCTTTAATCCTGCTTGTTGCCTCTGGCTCAAACTATATAGTTCTGTGGCCTGATCAGAACTTTGCCTGAGCAAGTAGCCTGCAATACTGTCTGTAACTAATACTAAGTGTGTTAGCTGTCTGTAACTAATACTAAGTGTGCTAGCCATCTGTGGACTACCTGTTTATTTCTGAACTTTGTTGTTGTAAAGTTCTGTTGTGGCTCCTGGACTATTACTGGTTTATTCCATACCTGTTTTGGTTAGCCATAATATGTAGAAGCCTTCTGTTTGGCTTTTTTTCCGTTTTACCGCTACTTGTTTTTCTGTTATGGTTAAGATTGCATCTAAGAAGAAGACACAGGCATCTATTTATCAAGCCGTCAACCGTAAATACGCTGGAATTCCGCAGCGTATTTGTGGCGAGCCTGATTCGCCTTAGTTATCAAACCCTACAAACCGGCAAAAGTAGAATTTGGTGACGTAACATACGATCCGCCGGACTCAGTCCGACACAGATCGATGCTTACGTCACTACAGATGTTCCGAACCCAAGTTCGGCACAATCTGACTACTTTTGGAAGTTATCAAATTTCTACCAGATAAGTTTGCCACTATTCCGCCCCAGCGTAACTGGTTTTCAATCCGCCGCCCTGGAGGCGGCGGATGCCATAGGAATCAATGGGAGTCAGAAAGCAGCGAAAGCTCATGTTCGCTGCTGCCCGATATCCCATTGATTCCTATAGGAATGTTTACACCTAACACCCTAACATGTACCCCGAGTCTAAACACCCCTAATCTACCACCCCTACACCACTGCCACCTACATTATACTTATTAACCCCTAATCTGTCGTCCCGACACCGCCGCCACCTAAATAAAAGTTATTAACCCCTATCCCGCCGCTCCCGGACCCAGCTGCAACAAAATAAACATATTAACCCCTAAACCGCCGCTCCTGGAGCCCACGACCACCTACATTATACTTTTTAACCACTAATCTTCCGCCCCCTACACCACTGCAACCTACATTATATTTATTAACCCCTAATCTGCCACCCCTACACCGCCGCCACCTACCTACATTTATTAAACCCTAATCTGCCGCCCCCAACGTTGCCGACACTATATTAGATTTATTAACCACTAAAGCTAAGTCTAACCCTAACCCTAACACCCCCTATCTTAAATATAATTTAAATAAATCTAAATAAATATTACTATCAAATATTATAATATTACTATCATTAACTAAATAATTCCTATTTGAAACTAAATACTTACCTATAAAATAAACCCTAAGATAGCTACAATAACTAATAGTTACATTGTAGCTAGCTTGGGGTTTATTTTTATTCTACAGTATGTAATTACAAGTTTTTTAAACTAATTACACCTAATCTAATCCCCCTAATAAAATAAAAAAGCCCCCCAAAATAATAAAAATCCCTGCCCGATACTAAATTGCAAATAGCCCTTAAAAGGGCTTTTTGCTGGGCATTGCCCCAAAGTAATCAGCTCTTTTACCTGAAAAAAAAGTACAATACCCCCCCAACATTAAAACCCACCACCCACACACCCAATCCTACTCTAAAACCCACCCAATTCCCCCCTTAAAAAACCTAACACTAACCCCTTGAAGATCACCCTACCTTGAGAAGTCTTCACCCAACTGGGCCGAAGTCCTCCACAAAGCCGGAAGAAGTGGTCCTCCAGACGGGCAGAAGTGGTCCTCCAGATGGACAGAAGTCTTCATCCAGGCGGCATCTTCTATCTTCATCCATCCAGCGCAGAGCGGCTCCATCTTCAAGACATCCGACGCAGAGCATCCTCTTCTTTCGACGTCTTCTTGCTGAATGAATGTTCCTTTAAATGACGTCATCCAAGATGGCGTCCCTTGAATTCCGATTGGCTGATAGAATTCTATCAGCCAATCGGAATTAAGGTAGGAAAAATCCTATTGGCTGATGCAATCAGCCAATAGGATTGAAGTTCAATCCTATTGGCTAATGCAATCAGCCAATAGGATTGAATTTCAATCCTATTGGCTGATTACATCAGACAATAGGATTTTTCCTACCTTAATTCCGATTGGCTGATAGTATTCTATCAGCCAATCGGAATTCAAGGGACGCCATCTTGGATGTTGTCATTTAAAGGAATGAAAAAAGGAAGCATGGGATCTCAATGCAGTGAAAAAATTGTTGAATTTATTTAAAAAAATATAGGATAAAAATCCCTAACACCAGCACTACAAGCGAGAACCAGCTGGTCCTACTAGTTTCGGCTGAATGCCGTAATGTAAGACCTGCTGTGTACCAAACAAATGGAGGTTTAAAAACATTTCTCAGCACAGTCATTGGCTACATAGTGGAACAAAAGAAACTCCCACTTAACCCTTTAAACAGTGTAAATTGATACGTAATAATTAAGCTGGAAAAGGAAGAGGTGAACCTAACTGATATTACAATGGTGATAAATAAATACATATATTTACAACATATAACACATGCAGTATAGATTGAAATAAATAGTTGTACAAAAAAAAATAAAAAAAAAAATATATATATATATATATATATATATATATATATATATATACAAAACACAAATAACTAATAATAACCAGAAATGCTCCTCAAAGGTATAAATAGAGGTGGATATATGCATATTTTGATAATACAGTAGTAGGAATATTATGAATCAAAGGTAATAAAAAGTACCATTATAAGAATAGTACACCAAAAAAACACATGATTCAAAAAAACACCAAACTAATTATCTGTTCATAAACATAAAAAATATATATTAGTGATACAACTGCACATCAAAAAAAGGGGGCCCACCTATAGAGATAATGGCAATAGAGGAGCCAAACGGCTAAAATGGTATAGAATGTGTTTATATTAATATTTTATAAATTAACATCTGTTTCATTTAGCACCAGTGGTTAATCAGATCAAACTCCGAATTGAAGCCATTAGGAGTTTGGGTACAAAGTTTGAAAATCCAAAAAGCCTCTTGGCGTGCTAGAATGGCATTCTTATCCCCTCCCCTTGGGGGTCTCCTAATGGCCTCAATCGCACGCCATCTGACTGTGTACTTCAATGAAATGCCTGGATAGTTCCGAGCAAGGTTTCTCATTTTTGACGTAACCTAGATGTTCACGTACTCGTGTACGTACATCTCTGGTTGTCATGCCAATGTACTGATGGTGATGTTCCGTACATTCAATAAGATAGATAATATAATTGGAGGAACATTTGATGCAACCCTTAGTCTCATAGATCTGATTAGTTACATACGAGTGGAAGTTCTTTCCTTCTGTGATGTAGTCACAGGCTTTACATCTTGATACTCCACACTTGTAAGTGCCATTAACAGACAGCCAGGTACTGGCTCTCTGCTTATATGGAAATTGGCTGGGGGAAAGAATATTTCCCAAAGTGAGATAAACGCATCTAAAACCCTGTTCAACAATAGGCTTTAATTGTGCATCCCCATACAAAATGGGAAAGTACTTTTTCAAAATGTTACAGATCTCATAGTATTTAGATGAATACCTGGTAATAAAATGGGTACGTTTATCAAGAATCTTGGTTTTTTTTCTCTGGAGTGCATCCCTTCTACTAGTTTGGGTTACTTTTTTTGCAACATTATTAACCAGTGAGTGATTGTATCCTCTCTCAAGTAACCTGCGTTGAATCTCACAACATTCCTCCCCAAAATCTGAATCTCTATTACAGATTCGTCTAGCCCTGAGCATTTGCCCTTTGGCAATGCCTTTAAAAACATGTTTTGGGTGCGCACTGTTACTGTGAAGGAGGGTGTTACCTGCTATTGGCTTTCGATATAGTTTAGAGATGATAGTACCTGTTTCTACAATACCCACAAGGCTTATATCCAAGAACTTAATTTCAGATGCATGCCACTCATAGGTAAATTTGACTCTATTATCGCTTACATTAAGGTAATCCACAAATTGACCTGCTGTTTCATCATCAGAGGACCAAATAATGATCAAATCATCAATGAAACGCTTATACATTTGTATATGACCAACAAAGGGGTTCCTATCTGCATAAACAAAGTTAGTCTCAAGCCACCCCATAAAATGTTTGCATAGGAGGGGGCAAATTTTGCCCCCATGGCAGTACCTTGTTCCTGCAGATAGAAAACCCCTTTGAATACAAAATATTTGTGCTCAAGCAAAAAGATGGTAACTCTGATGATAAACTCAATAGTTGGATTGCTCATGGAGTAATAAGATTCCAAAAAATGTCTAATGGCTAGTGTACCCATTTCGTGAGGTATAGTAGAGTACAATGACACCACATCAATTGTAAGCCAGCTAAATGTGGGTAGCCAAACAACTTCATCAAGAAGCTTGAGTATGTGAGTGGTATCCTTAATATGACTGTATAGTGATAATACAATCGGCTGTAGAATAGTTTCCAGCCATTTCGACAGTGGCTCCAGAAGGGAGCCAATGCCAGAAACGATTGGACGTCCCTTAACCTCTAGTAGACTCTTATGTACTTTGGGTAGATGATGGAAAATAAGGACCACTGGATTATCAACATACAGATACTTAACAGTATCATCATCCAGTAGGCCCAAATATGTTCCATCATCTAGCAAATCAGACACCTCCTTCTGAAGTCTTCTTGTGGGGTCACATGGTAGAATTGAATATGTGGCAGGGTCATTCAACTGTCTTTTGGCTTCGTTAATATATGTGACTTTATCTAGTAGTACTACTACACTACCACCCTTGTCTGAGTTTCTGATGACCAATGATTCATAACTTTTAAGGCCACTTAAGACCTCTTTCTCTCTCAAAAACAAATTGTGGTTTCCTGGTCTACTAGAATTTAAAGGAACATTTAAAGGAACATTCATTCAGCAAGAAGACGTCGAAAGAAGAGGATGCTCCGCGTCGGATGTCTTGAAGATGGAGCCACTCCGTGCCGGATGGATAAAGATAGAAGATGCCGCCTAGATGAAGACTTCTGCCCGTCTGGAGGACCACTTCTGCCCTTCTGGAGGACCACTTCTGCCGGCTTCGTCGAGGACTTCGGCCCGGTTGGGTGAAGACTTCTCAAGGTAGGGTGATCTTCAAGGGGTTAGTGTTAGGTTTTTTTTAAGGCGGGATTGGGTGGGTTTTAGAGTAGGGTTGGGTGTGTGGGAGGTGGGTTTTAATGTTGGGGGGGTATTGTACTTTTTTTTTCAGGTAAAAGAGCTGATTACTTATGGGCAATGCCCCGCAAAAAGCCCTTTTAAGGGCTATTTGTAATTTAGTATAGGGTAGCGCTTTTTATTATTTTGGGGGGCTTTTTTATTTTATTATTGGGATTAGATTAGGTGTAATTAGTTTAAAAAACTTGTAATTATTTTATTATTTTCTGTAATTTAGTGGGGTTTTTTTGTACTTTAGATAATTATATGTAATTGTATTTAATTGTATTTAGTTTAGTGAATTAATTTAATTATAGTGTAGTGTTAGGTGTAATTGTAACGTAGGTTAGGTTTTATTTTACAGGTAGATTTGTCTTTATTTTAACTAGGAAGTTATTAAATAGTTAATAACTATTTAGTAACTATTCTACCTAGTTAAAATAAATACAAAGTTGCCTGTAAAATAAAAACTATTAGTTATATTGTAGCTATTTTAGGGTTTATTTTATAGGTAAGTATTTAGTTTTAAATAGGAATTATTTAGTTAATGATAGTAATATTTATTTAGATTTATTTAAATTATATTTAAGTTAGGGGGTGTAAGGGTTAGGGTTAGACTTAGGTTTAGTGGTTAATAAATTTAATATAGTGTCGGCGACGTTGGGGGCGGCAGATTAGGGGTTAATAAATATAATCTAGGTGGCGGCGGTGTAGGGGGGCAGATTAGGGGTTAATAAATATAATGAAGGTTGCGGAGGTGTAGGGGCGGCAGATTAGGGGTTAATAAATATAATGTAGGTGGCGGCGGTGTAGGGGGGCAGATTAGGGGTTAATAAATATAATGTAGGTGGCGAAGGTGTAGGGGGTGGCAGATTAGGGGTTAATAAATATAATGTAGGTGGCGACGGTGTAGGGGGCGGCAGATTAGGGGTTAATAAGTATAATGTAGGTGGCGGTGGGCTCCGGGAGCGGCGGTTTAGGGGTTAATACATTTATTAGAGTTGCGGGCGGGTCCGGGAGTGGCGGGTTAGGGGTTAATACATTTATTACAATTGCGGTGGGCTCCGGGAGCGGCAGGTTAGGGGTTAAACAATTTATTTAGTTGCGGTGGGCTCCGGGAGCGGCGGGATAGGGGGTAAACAGTGTAGTATAGTGTGGGTGTTTAGTGACAGGGTACCAAGAAAGCTGTAAAAAAGCCGAAGAGCAGCGAGATTGATGACTGTTAGTTAACAACAGTCCGCTGCTCATCGCCCCGTACTTGGTGCACGGCTTTTTGACAGCTTTTTTGATAATTATGGAGAACGTATTCAGGTCTGCGGCAGCAATGTTAGGCGATGTTAGGCGAGCGTATTGGTGCCGGCGAATGCAAGAAAGCCGACGCTTTGATAAATAGATGCCTTCAGCTCCCTTGTTTTATTGATTGGAATATTATTATTGAATTGTTCCCATGGAAGGAAATGGAATGTTTTTATGCCACAAATTAATTTGAAAACCTAGTGAAAATGGTTATTGTTAGGTTTTCTATGTGTTATTGTTAATAGTTGTGGCTTTCATCTTTAAATTCAACCAATTCGATGTGGTTTTGTGAGCGCAAGCAGCATTTTGTACAAAGGTCTTAAAAACATACTTCTTGAAACATATGAAGAGGTTTTTCTTCTTACTTCTATTCTTTTTCCTACCCTTCTGAATTGATATAATTTTATGGGGCTGAATTATCAAATGGCAGGCGGACATGATTCGCTGTAGCGAATTATGTCTGCCGGACATCGCTAAATACCGACAGCATACGCAGTCGGCATTTAACATTGCACAAGCATTTCTAGTGAAATGCTGGTGCAATGCCACCACCCCAATCCCCATTGTATCTTACGACCGCTGCTTCGTAACTTATGTTTCCGGTGAGCCGGAAACATCGGGTGGCGCAAGCAGCATCAGCTGCTTGATAAATCTCCCCCATAGACTTCTTTACAGTTTTAGTTGATATATATGAAGACCCACACAAAACTAAATTTTGGTTTAATCCTATTCCTTTTAAGGGTCAAACCTAGGGTTGCCATTTTGTTCTGGGTGAAAAATACCTGCTATGCTCTTTAGCATACATTTGTTTTAATAATTATACATAATAAATAAGGAACAAACATGGACCTTAAATATACAGGCGATGTATAACCAGGCGATGTAAAACCAGCTGGTGGCAACCCTAGTCAAAGCACTTCACGTGGCCTAAGTTTTTTCTTATCTATGTATGGAGTGACTCAACAGGAGCAATTAGAAATGCTTCTTTGTTGTCTGAGGGTGTGATTGCCCTCTATATATAACCCCCCAGATTTCTACCTATTTAATTAATTATATGATATTTACCTACAAGCACTAATATGGTTCTACTTTGAATATGAACACATTGGTTTAATGAGATGACTAAATCTGGTCTTCCCAAACAAAATAACTCAAAATATACATTGTTCTTTTCTTAATATATGATTGTCCCAATTTTCCTTATTAGAAATTAATATTAGCAGAGATGAAATATTTTTAGGATTCTACAGGTACTAATTAAATAAAAACTATATTTACTTATCATGCTTTATCTCTATATTTTATCACTTACAGAAAAGATTGTATCTCCCAAGAATTATTTTGTTTAAAAACCTGGCTTGCCAGTCAGTGTCTGCTGTCTGTCTCTCTAGCAACTAGACATGTGCAATTCGTTTCGGCTGAATTTTGTTTTCAGACGAATTTTGGCCATTTCAGAGATTCAAATGAATTTGAATTTCCGAATCGGCACCATATCTAAAATCCCGAAAAATTCCGAAAATTATTAAATCAATTTCTGAATTTTTGGATCCATTCCTTATTCAGATTCGGAATTTTTTATTGTTCTTATCTAAACCGCAGTTCCCCAACATCGCCGACACAAACTAAATCACTAAATAAAGCTATTAACCTCTAAACCGCCGTTCCCCAACATCGCTGACACTAACTAAATAAAGCTATTAACCCCTAAACCGTCATTCCCCGACATCGTTGACACTAACTAAACCTATTATCCCCTAAACCTCCGTTCCCAAACATCGCCAACACTAACTAAACCTATTAACCCCTAAACCGCAGTTCCCCGACATCGCTGACACTAAACCTATTAACCCCTAAACCGCAGTTTCCCAACATCGCCAACACTAACTAAACCTATTAACCCCTAAACCACCGTACACCCACATCGCCAACACTAACTAAAACACTAAATAAACCCCTAAACCGCCCCCCCATCACCAACACTAACTAAACCTATTAACCCCTAAACCGCTGCCCCCACATTGCAGCAACCTAAATTAAACTATATTAACCCCTAAACCTAACACCCCCTAACTTTAACATAATTAAAATAGACCTAAGTTAAAGTTACAATTATTAACTATGTACCTATTTAAAAATAAATACAAACTTACCTGTGAAATGAAAATAAAGCCAAAGCTAGCTATAATTTAACTATTTATTAACTACCTAGTTAAAATAAATACAAACTTACCTGTGAAATAAAAATAAAACCTAAGCTTAAACTAAAAAAAACATTACTAAAAATAAAAAACCTAACATTACAAAAATAAAAAGCCTAAGATTACTAAAAAATTTAAAATACAATTACAAAAAATAATAAACACTAAAATTACAAAAAATAAAAAAAAAATACCATTACAAAAAATAACAAACAAAATGATCCAAAACAATAACAATTATTCCTATTTTAATACCCCCCAAAAAAACGTACCCCAAATTAAAGAAAACCCTAATCTATAATAAACTACACATTGCCCTGAAAAGGACATTTGTATGGGCATTGTCCTTAAAAGGGCATTTAGCTCTTTTACTGCCCTTAAAAGGGCATCAAGCTATTTTTTCGGCCCATTAAAATAAAAAAGCCTTAATCTAAAAAAAAAAAAAACCACCAAAAAAAACAAAAAAATATCTAACATTAACCCCAAAATCGGTACTCACAGTTGCTGAAGACAGCCAATAGGAATGAGAGCTGCTTAAATCCTATTGGCTGATTTGAACAGCCAAAAGGATTTAAGCAGCTATCATTCCTATTGGCTGATTTGAATTTTTCAGCCAATAGGAAGGCAACGGTACCCCAATATTAAAGGGGTACCTTGCATTCAATCTTCAGAGTGCAGCGGTGGATCGCATGAAGAGGACCTCCACGTCGGACCGATGGAACTTCACCTGGACCTCCACCTCCGTTGGGATGAAGATAGAAGATGCCTGTCCCG
The DNA here is from genome assembly GCF_027579735.1 of Bombina bombina. Classification (NCBI taxonomy): domain Eukaryota; kingdom Metazoa; phylum Chordata; class Amphibia; order Anura; family Bombinatoridae; genus Bombina; species Bombina bombina. Next base: position 304,787,963 of record NC_069502.1, on the reverse strand, counting down.
CGATGGATACAGATGGATCCACCTGGATGAAGATGCTTAGCCACTGGGATGAAGATCTTTCACCGGTATTCAGCAACTGTGAGTACCAATTTTGGGGTTAGTATTAGGTATTTTTTTGTTTTTTTGGCGTGTTTTTGTTTAGATTAGGGCTTTTTTTTTAATGATCCGAAAAAGAGCTGAATGCCTTTTTAAGGGCAGTAAAAGAGCTGAATGCCCTTTTAAGGGCAATGCCAATACAAATACCCTTTTTCAGGGCAATGGGTAGATTAGTTTATTTTTAGTTAGGTTTTTTATTTTTGGTGGGTGGGGGTTTGTAATGTTAGTTGTAATTTTTTTTAGCAAACGAGCTGTTATTTTGTGGGTTTGGGGGGTTTGTAATGTTAGGGGATGTTTGTTTTTATTTTTTTGCAAAAGAGCTGTTAACTTTAGGGCAATTCCCTACAAAAGGCCCTTTAAGGGCCATTGGTAGTTTATTATAGATTAGTTTTTTTTTAGTTTGGGGTGTTTTTTTTTTAACAACGGGGTATTAGAATAGGAATAATTTTTATTGTTTTGGATAATTTCGTTTGTTATTTTTGTAATGGTAGTTAATTTATTTTTTGTAATTTTAGTGTTTATTATTTTTTGTAATTGTAGTTTTAATTTTTTAGAAATGTTATTTTTTTATTTTTAGTAATCTTAGTTTGTTTTTTTTTAGCAATGTTAGGTTTTATTTATATTTTACAGGTAAGTTTGTATTTATTTTAACTAGGTAGTTAGTAAATAGTTATATTGTAGCTAGCTTAGGTTTTATTTTTATTTCACAAGTAAGCTTGTTTTTTTTTTTTTAAATAGGTAGTTAGTTAATAATTGTAACTTTAATTTAGGTCTATTTTAATTATGTTAGTTAGGCAGTGTTAGGTTTAGGGGTTAATATAGTTTAATTTAGTTTATTGCGATGTGGGGGGTGGCGGTTTAGGGGTTAATAGGTTTAGTTAGTATTGGCGATGTTAGGGGCCGGGATTTAGGGGTTAATATGTTTATTTAGTGTTTTAGTTAGTGTTGTCGTTGTTGGGGAACTGTGGTTTAGGGGTTAATAGGTTTAGTTAGTGTTGGCAATGTCGGGGAACTGCAGTTTCGGGGTTAATGGGTTTAGTTAGTGTTGGCGATGTTTGAGAACATCGGTTTAGGGGTTAATAGGTTTATTTAGTGTTTTAGCTAGTGTCGGCAATGTTGGGGAACTGCGGTTTAGGGGTTAATAGGCTTAGTTAGTGTCAGTGATGTCGGGGAACTGTGGTTTAGGGGTTAATAGGTTTAGTTAGAGTCAGCGATGCCGGGGAACTGTGGTTTAGGGGTTAATAGGTTTAGTTAGAGTCGGCGATGTCGGGGTACTGCGGTTTAGGGGTTAAAAGGCTTATTTAGTGTCGGCAATGTCGAGGAACGGCGTTTTAGGGGTTAATAGGTTTAGTTAGTGTCGACTATGTGGGGGAAGGGAGGCGGTTTAGGTGTTAATAAGTTTAGTTAGTGTTGGCGGCGATGTGGGGGGGCGGCGGTTTAGGGGTTAATAGCTTTATTTAGTGTCGGCGATGGTGGCGGTTGTGGCGGTTTTAAATAAAAAATTTCACCAATCAGCGGCATATTAGTTATGTTTAGTTAAATCGTTTTTTTGTATCCTTTTGTTTTTTCGAAACCATTCTTTATTCATATGCATTATTCTATTCTAAACTTTAGAAAAGAATAATGAATATGAATAAAGAATGGATCCGAGATAACGAACGGATCCGAAAAAAATTATTTAACTTAACATAACTAATTTGCTGAAACAATTTTTTTATTAAACTTTACTAAACTAATTTGCCGAAACTAAATTATTTATTTAACTAATAAAAACGAAATGAAACAAAATTTTAAGCGTTGCACATGTCTTCTAACAACCAGGACTTTTTATATTTGAAAAAATATATTTTTTTAGGAACATTTCTTAATAGATCACTGTCGCTCTGCTTTGAGTTTGCCTTCCTTATGAATTTTAAGTATAGATAGAATGAGAGGATGTGGAGATTTTTCAAAATCTTCTTTAAATGTTGGAAGCTTTAAAGCTTATAGCCTGTCCAAATAAATAATAATTCATTGTTCGCACTCTCCTTCAACTGCAGACATAATGACTTTGTGTTTTACTCTAAATAGAACATGATATTATTAACCCTTAACCTTTACCAGGCACTGCAAGCTGAAAAGACATTCAAATGAAATAGTTAAAAAAACTGTTTGTCAGGAAGGTATTCAAAATGAAGAGATAACCAGTTGTATACAGTGCTGAACAATGTCCTGGTCTATTTCACTGTGTTGTATTAACCAATAGCCTTCCTAGTAATTAAGCTGTAGTGAAACTGTGCACACCATTAGAATTGGTGACACTGGAAAAGTTGGAACGACTGTCAGTGAATTAACCACATTATGGGTCAGATTATAAAGGGGTTTATCACGGGTGTTTGCGCACGTCGGGTTAACCACTCGTATTACAAGTTAAAAAGGAAACGTGATTGTTTGGGCACAATCGCGACTTATGCTAAAATGATTTTATCTTAAGAGCTCTGGTTAACTGTTTCGGGAAACCAAAAGTGCCACAAAACACATCTAAAATACATTATAAACTACAGTTACACTTATAATAACACTATCTAATAAACATTGTACAAAGTTATAAGGGTTCAAAGATATGAAGTCTCAGGTGTTATGTATTTATATGTTTTTATATGTATTTACAGACATATATTGACATTTAAATACATATGTATACATATATATAGAGAAAGTAACTCATTGTGTAGTTCATTAACAAATCTAGACAGGCCAGAAGGCTTGTTTTTCCCACTGAAAATCTCTGAATTACATTGTTTCCAATGCCGCAAAGGATTCTGGGTAAGATATGCAAATGAGGTTCACAATGACACACTTTTTTACTTCAAGTCTGCTTTTACGCAGATTCCCTTTACACCAAAGCATCGCTGTTCACACAGCTTATGAGCTTAGTTAGGGTTAGTGCAGTGATTCAGAACCATCCCAGGACAGCCTGTTTCGTGGTGTTTGCCACTCATCAGCTGGGAGAAGGTTTGAATCACTGCTGGGTGAAGTTGCCCAGAAATCAACTTTAGTATATAATGTAAAGGCTCAGCACTAGTACCCAGGCAAATTGGTGCACGCTGTAGGGACCCTGCAATAGTCCCTTGTAGAATCCAGAGAAGCAGAAAAACAGCAGCACCTTGTTAATGCAAAAAATCTTCCTTTATTGGTTTAACATCATGGCAGACAGGAGATACCTCTGATCTCCTGTCTGCCATGATGTTAAACCAATAAAGGAAGATTTTTTGCATTAACAAGGTGCTGCTGTTTTTCTGCTTCTCCAGAAATCAACTTTACCCAGCAGTATATAGGTATATATATATATATATATATATATATATATATATATATATATATATATATATATATATATATAATGTATATGTATGTATAAATAAATATTGTACCAAAATACCAACAGAAATATGTAGAAATATGAATTTATGAATAAATAGTACATATTTTCTATGTGAAGAACATTGGAATGTGAAATTTTCATGTCGGGTTAGTGCACTTGAGAATATGCGATCGGGTTTACTCGCGATTGGGTGTTTTTCCCCCACTTTTTTTTTACTTCTATGGGGAAATACGTGAAAGCTGTTTGCGTGCATCGAGTTAGAGCTCGTGCGAAGAACTGTTTACTATCAACTTGAAATACAAGCGCTACCCGACGCACAAAAATGATTGAGCACTAACTCCGTTACAAGTGAGCTTTTTGAGCACGTTGGTTAGCGCTTGCATTACAAGATAAAAGTGAACTAATATAACGTATTCCCCTTTAAAATCAAGGGAGCAAAAAAAACACCCACTCGCGAATAAACCCGATCACATATTCTCAAGTGCGCTAGCCCGACATGACAATATTAATATTTCATGTTCTTCACATAGCAGAATATGTTCAATTTAAAAAACAACAACATATTTCTATATATATTTTATATATATATATATATATATATATATATATCTCCCCCCTCTCTTTTGCTCTCTCTACCCTTTCTTTTGCTCTTTCCCCTCTCTTTTGCTCCCTCTGTCCACCCTCTCTTTTTTGCTCTCTCTCCCCCCTCTCTTTTGCGCTCTCTCCCCCCTCTCTTTTGCTCTCTCTTCCCCTCTCTTTTGCGCTCTCTCTCCCCCTCTCTTTTGTGCTCTCTCCCCCCTCTCTTTTGTGCTCTCTCCCCCCTCTCTTTTGTGCTCTCTCTCTCCCCTCTCTTTTGCGCTCTCTCTCCCCTCTCTTTTGTGCTCTCTCTCCCCTTCTCTTTTGCGCGCTCTCTCTCTCCCTCCTCTCTTTTGCGCTCTCTCTCTCCCCCTCTCTTTTGAGCTCTCTCTCCCCCCTCTCTTTTGTGTTCTCTCTCTCCCCCTCTCTTTTGCGCTCTCTCTCCCCCCTCTCTTTTGCGCTCTCTCTCCCCCTCTCTTTTGTGCTCTCTCTCTCCTCCCTCTCTTTTACGCTCTCTCTCCTCCCTCTCTTTTACGCTCTCTCTCCCCCTCTCTTTTGTGCTCTCTCTCTCCCCCCTCTCTTTTGCGCTCTCTCCCCCTCTCTTTTGTGCTCTCTCCCCCCTCTATTTTGTTCTGTCTCTTTCCCCTCTCTTTTGCTCTCTCTCTCTCTCCATCCTTCTCTTTGCTCTTTCTTTCCATCCCTCTCTTTTGCTCTCTCTCTCCCCCTCTCTTTTGCTCTCTCTCCCCCATCTTTTTTGCTCTCTCTCTCCCCTCCATTTTGCTCTCTCTCCATTCCTCTCTTTTGCTCTTCCTCTCCCCCCTCTCTTTTGCTCTCTCCACCCTTTCTTTTGCTCTTTCCCCTCTCTTTTGCTCCCTCTGTTCACCCTCTCTTTTGCTTTGTCTCCCCCCTCTCTTTTGCTCTCTCTCCCCCTCTCTTTTGTGCTCTCTCTCTCCCCCTCTTTTGCGCTCTATCTTCCCCCTCTCTTTTGTGCTCTCTCCCCCCTCTCTTTTCTGCTCTCTCTCCCCTCTCTTTTGCACTCTCTCTCCCCCCTCTCTTTTGAGCTCTCTCTCTCCCCCTCTCTTTTGCGTTCTCTCTCTCCCCCTCTCTTTTGTGCTCTCTCTCCCCACTCTTTTGCGCTCTCTCTCTCCCCCTCTCTTTTGCGCTCTCTCTCCCCCTCTCTTTTGCGTTCTCTCTCCCCTTTCTCTTTTGTGCTCTCTCGCTCCCCCCTCTCTTCTGCGCTCTCCTCCCCTCTTTTGCACTCTCTCTCTTCCCCCCCTCTCCTTTGCTCTGTCTCTTCCCCCTCTCTTTTGCTCTCTCTCTCCATCCTTCTCTTTTGCTCTCTCTCTCCATCCTTCTCTTTTGCTCTCTCTCCATCGTTCTCTTTTGCTCTTTCTCTCCATCCCTCTCTTTTGCTCTCTCTCTCCCCTCTCTTTTGCTCTCTCTCCCCTCTCTTTTGCTCTCTCTCCCCTCTCTTTTGCTCTCTCTCCATCCCTCTCTTTTGCTCTCTCCCCCTCTCTATCTCTCTCTCTCTCCCCCATCTCCCCCTCTCTCTCCCTCTCTTCTTTTGCTCTCTCTCCCCTCTCTTTTGCTCTCTCTCCATCCCTCTCTTTTGCTCTCTCCATCCCTCTCTTTTGCTCTCTCTCCCCCTCTCCCCCTCTCTTTTTCTCTATCCCCCCTCTCTTTTGCTCTCTCTCCCCCCTCTCTCTCCCCATCTCCCCCCCTCTCTTCTTTTGCTCTCTCTCCCCCTCTCTTTTGCTCTCTCTGTCCCCCTCTCTTTTGCTCTCTCTATTCCCCTCTCATTTGCTCTCTCTTTCCCCCTCTTATTTTCTCTCCCCCTCTTTTTTTCTCTCTCTTCCCTCTATTTTGCTCTTTCCCCTCTCTTTTGCTCTTTCCCCTCTACTTTGCTCTTTCTCCATCCTCTCTTTTGCTCTTTCCCCTCTCTGTTGCTCTTTCCCCTCTCTTTTGCTCTCTCTTCCCCTCTCTTTAGCTCTTTCCCCTCTCTTTTTGTCTCTCCCCCTCTCTTTCTATCTCTCTCCCCTCTCTTGCGCCACGCCCGGTCATGACCCCACCATGCCCGACCATGCCCCTGCACACACCCGGCCACACCCACTTTCGCAGCACCGTGCCGCAAACAGCAGATTAGGTAAGGCCAGGTGTGTTTGTCCTGTGCTGTCTTTACTGCGCATGACAGCTTCGGACAAACACACTTGGCTTTTTATATTATAGGATTATTATTAGATAGTTTTATTATGAATGTAACTGTACTTTGTAATGTGTTTTTGATGTGTTCTGTGACACTTTTTTGTTTCGTGAAACAGTTAACCAAAGCTCTGAGGATGCAGTAATCATTGTAGCATAAATCGTGATTGTGTTTAAGTTTACTTTCAACTTGTAATATGAGCAGTAAACAAGATGCAAGCAAACTCCCGCGATAAACCCCTTCGCTCGCATGTAAATGTTAAAGCGCCACTCATAATATGGCCCTTTGAGGGCTGTGCTAGTGGTTTTATTTCTTCTATTTAATAAAACAACAATTTATAACATAATAAAACTTTTTTTTTTATTTTATAATTGCACTTTTGCTTCAAACAGAACATTGTGTTTGACCCCAATAAAGGGATTAAACGCAGCTACAGTCAAGGGCTGCATATGTACGTACTTACATTTTTAACACAAATCTATTGGGTGCGCCTAAAGAGATCCCAAAAGGATATCTTTGTCAAAAAGATTAATGCCACTGTGTATCAAAAAGTGTTTATGAGAATATGCAGAACTATTGCTACAATGTGATTAAGTTTGATCTTAAAACACAGGTAATACAAAACAGAGAGCCCCAAGTTAATGATATCAACTTTACTATTTCATGAAACATAGAGTAAAATATACGCTAAAATTATTGCATTCAAAGATGTATAACTCTTAAAAATAAACTGGCCAGATGTCCATAAAGTAAATTGCCCAGGTCTTTATTGATCAATTGTAAAAACAGAGTAAATTGGTGCTTCACTGCAACATTTATGTGACACAATGGCCCCTATTTATCAACCTGTCAACTTACTTGCATTCGCCGGCACCAATACGCTCACCTAAGATTGCATAACATTGCTGTCGCAGACTTGAATACGCTCTCCAAAGATACCAAAAAAGCTGTTAAAAAGCTGTGCACCAAGTACGGCGCGATGAGCACTAACTAACAGTCATCGATCTCGCTGCTCTTCGGCTTTTTCCCAGCTTTATTGGTACCCTGTCACTAAACACCCACACTATACTAAACTGTTTTACCCCTATCCCGCGCTCCCGGACCCCGCCACTTACATTATACTTATTAACCCCTAAACCGCTGCTCCCGTAGCCCACCGCCACCTACATTATACTTATTAACCCCTAATCTGCCGCCCCCTACACCGCCGCCACCTACTTTATACTTATTAACCCATAATCTGCTGCCCCCAACGTCGCTGCCACTATTCTAAATGTATTAACCCCTAAACCTAAGTCTAACCCTAACCCTAACACCCCCTAACTTAAATATTATTTAAATAAATCTAAATAAAACCTACAATTATTATCTAAATTATTCATATTTAAAACTAAATACTTACCTATAAAATAAACCCTTAGTGGGGGGCGGAGCTAGCCTTCTTTGGGAGCAGACGGGTTTCCTAACAGCTCCCACAGATAGCCATAATATTCTTTTTTTATTACTGAGATCTATGCCAAAATAAATACTACAGTGCTGCCATCAATTGCAGAGAACTTAGAGATTGAACTCTTGTGCACTTTTGATGAGTTGGAACCCGATATAGCACTCTTCTCTGAAGCGGGCCTGACCGACTGCGGCAACAAACAACCACTGCAGACCTATTCTTCTGATCCAGCGGAACGCCTGCATGCAAACTTTAATATGAAGGAGGCTAACCAGATACAATTGCTTCTTATGAAGCTGGAACAGCAGATGAGCAGACAATTTGCAGATCTCATGCATACTATCAGAAACCCAAATTGGAGTGGGGATCTCTGCACACCCAAAATGGCTGATGGAGCGATCGCTACTTTACACGGCACGCTCTCACATGCGGAGGCAGGAATCATGTCTCCTACAGAAGACTCCAAACAGAAGTGTCTATCGCTGACTCGAGATCGAACTGCAGACTACACCAGCTAAGAGAAAGTTGAGGAGTACATACCCTACAGCAGAATCTGATGCAGCGATACAGTGGGGTAGTCCGTGTTCTGACTCTTTTCTGGCCGACACTCTGGATGGTGCACTCGACCTCCTGTCATGTCGTAACACCATCACTAAAGCAAGGAGGGTTGTCGATCGGACCGTCATGGCTCAGAGAGTGCGGGTGGGTTTTCGGCAACATTTTCAGGCCAGCAGGGGACAAGGACTGGTCGAGCGGAAGAGACCATGCAATCGGCTCCATCACCCTTTTCTCAGCAGATCCATGAGGTTTTACACCGGAGTGAGTGACTACCCTAGCCATGCAGTCTGCTCAGTATATAAATTCAACAGGGAGCTTATATTCACACATAGAAGCAAATTGAATAAATGTGGTGTGGGTTAGCTGAAGACTTTTTTGTATTACTAATGAGGACAAGCTGGTTCCTTTTCAGATTTATTGTCTCCTGGACAGAATATAACTCAGGTTTATTTTATGCCCATAGCTCGTCCTAATATTGTTTGTCTAATCATTGCCTCTTACTGTATGTCAGTTTTTTTTTTTTTTTTTTTTTTATATAGGCCTTTCCCACACTATATTATATTTAGTTCTGTTAACGCCTCCGTATAATGCATTGAGTTATGAGATTAATGCATAGGGCAGCACTGTTTATTTATCTCATGTACCCCTAGTTTAAACTATGAGTGTTAATGGCTAGCTTCAAGTAAACACCCATTTATAATCCATTATCCAGCCCGAGGCACCTACACACAAGTTACTACTCATATACTGTGATAATATGTTACTTACTATACCCCATTCCTTTTGTACTTATAGGCTCAGGGTTCCTCTCTCTATCTCAGAGGTGTAGATATCTACAATAAATGAGACTATCTAGCCATGTTACACCCGAGATATTTAATGGACCCACATACACTGAACCACAATATAAAGTCCTTGTATAGACATCCAAAGATACCTATCACGCCTATAACAGGCATTAAGAATTTCCTTAGCTCCTCACTTAATTTTCTATCTATGGTAGTGCATTGTTTTAAGGTTATATATGTTCTACTTAAAACTAGGCAACCAGAGGTGGGTTATACCTATATTTAGTCTTAGGGAATAGTAAGACAATTTTATATAGGACTATGTTGAATAGTTCTAATCCAATATGTGCTCTAACTATTCTAGTATTATATAGATCCTTATTTTCTCATACACATTTACACAACTGGAGAGTATAGTACTGGACTCTGTCCTTATATACTAGACATAGCTAGTGAGAGCAATGTATATTAGCTTCGATAGTTTCTTAACAGAGCCTAGATCCATTCTATAACAGCCTTTCTACAGGTTTAACTATATACTAGCTGAGGAGCAGATTGTGCCTTATTAAATTGATAATCTGTAGATACCCTGTATATAAGTGCTTAGGAATGCTCAGCTGTCTTTATACTATATTATATTTGCCTGCTTTAGCGGTTTGCTAGATTTGTACACTTTCTGGAGCTCTGTTGGCTTCACCGGAAGTTAGGACTTCCCTACTTATCAGAGATCTATTTTTCTCCAACTATAATCATTAGATGTTATAATGATAATCCAATAGGAGTGTAGTTAACATGGTCATATAGCTGTTCAACTCAAGAGCTTGTTAGTATTAGCTTGACACTAGCTGTATATCGCCAAAACACTTTTACTCCAAATATCTCCATAGTAATTTTTGTTTCCCCACATGTCCATATTACTAACTATTTGCTTCTTATATTTGATGATATGACACCCTAATGGGTTTTGTATAGATTTACCTATAGAATATTAATTTGGGTCAAATGCCTCTCAAATATCGCATCCGTAATAGGCTTATATATTCTAATCACTTACGCTATTACATAGCTTCCATTGCAAGGTCCGTGTCATACTAATCTAGCCTACCTTATTTTAAGGTGTTATTATACCCCATTATCGCTCACCAGGATACCCCAAGATGTCCTAAGTACCAATATCAAAGCTATATTATGGGGCCTGCTCCAAGTGGGATAAATTTATACATACAAGCTTTTAGGTGTTTATATTGCATTGCTCACAGACTCGGGACTCACTGGGAGACGGTTATATATGTTTTGCAAGTTAGATTTACTTTGTATATATGAGTCTCATGGAAATGCAGAGATACCACATCTTGTAATCTACTTTAGTTATGGTTGTATATCTTATGTTAATTATGGTTATATATCTTATGTTCCAGACATGGTCTTATGTGGGAGTATACTGGTGGGCCCCTTAGCTCTTTTATACCATTACTTATGCTGTGTATCCAGAAGCGCTCCCCTACAGAACTATATTTATATACCTATATCTACTAGACCCTATTGAAGGGCTTCTACATTTAGTCACAAAGTAGCTATCCATCCCACTTATTCTGTAATACCAAATGTATATTGACTAGTTTTTGTAGGTCAGCTTTAACAAAGTTGTTATTAATATTGATATATGCCTTGGACTTCTCCTCACAAGTTAGCATATAACCCCTTTAAGAAGCAATAACTTGCATATCTAGCTTAAATCCCCCCATGGAATACTATCACTTAAGTACCTATACCTCTCAAACATTCCAACGTCATTTGGCTCTTACTGATATTTTGTCCTATAACTGCCTCTCCGACAATAAGATTTGTTGTTCAACCATTTTTCACAAGAAGCTCTTTTATATGGCTCCGCCCCCCCACCTTTCCCCCCGTTTAATAAGCGGCGCTTCCCCGCTGAACTCCCCCCCCACATATTTTTACTATATGCTACCCTTAGGCCCAAAAGAGGCCACAGATCTGGCTATCATATGTTACCTTATCCCCACGTAGCTAATGGGCCCATAAGAGGCCTTCTAACTAGTCAGCCAGTTTCGCTATTATATCCACAAAACCAGAGGTTTGAGAAGCTTATTTGCTGTCAGGCATTGTTGTTTTTTTGTTTTGTTTTTGTCTTCTATTGCCTTTTTATATTTGACAATGTTTATTGACAAATGATTTACGTGCATCTACTGTTGCAAACTTATCATTGTATGTTGTTCCTCTTAACGCATAACCTCAATACAAAACAATTATTAAAAAAAAAAAAAAATAAATAAACCCTAAGCTAGTGTCATACTTCCCCTTTAAGATTATAGTATCCACCTCTTTCACATCCCCATAAGTAGGTACTATCAACACCTGCATGTTGCTTGATTATTGAAATTGACTTAGCTGATACAACAAGCGCTCGCATACTCTGAAGGAATCTTTCAAGCCTTTTTCCTAAAAACAACTGCCAGCAACATTTTACAGCTTCTACTAAATTCTGGATTTAATACCTACCTTCAATAACGGATTAAGTTACCTACAAGGCCGTTCACACTCCTATAGTCTGGAACTCTGACGTATTTACTAGAGCTGTCTCACCTAAGTTTTTCCACAGCTCTCAACCTTGCTACAATCTCTATCATCGCAGCTAAAGTGTGCTGCTTATCTCAACAACAACTGAGCGGTGTTTGGAGGACTAACCTTAATAACCAAGTAAGAACTTATACTTTGAATCTGTATTTAATTTCTGTCTGAAGTCTCAGAGTTAACCTTAAAGTAATCCTCTCTAAAATAAAAGCGCAACTTTGTTTCTTGTCAGTTTTCTGTGCTGCAAGCAAAACGTCTCTCAAAAACAAAAGCGCAACTTTGTTTCTTGTCAGTTTTCTGAGTTGCAATTTAACCTCAATCCTTTTGTTTAATCCATGTATGAATTACCCTGAATAAGTCTGGTATCCACCAAATATCAAACAAGAGTCTTTTCATACAATCTACTTATATTTTATTTAGTTGTCACAACACAACTCATTATTATCTCAGAAGAGATTTCACTTGTAAAACTGCCTCTTTTTCATATAAAGGATAACTCTGAAAAGAGATTCACAATTATTCTGTTTTGTTATATGAACTGCTAATCCTGGTTGATAAATCATCTTATTTAACCCCGCATAAGCTGAACAAAAGGAATAGCTACACAAACACTTATTTTTTGAATACAAAGGTGTCAGCTGTTCATGTTAGCTAGCTACAATATAACTAATAGTTACATTGTATCTAGCTTAGGGTTTATTTTTATTTTACAGGCAAGTTTGTATTTATTTTAACTAGGTACAATGGTTATTAAATAGTTATTAACTATTTGATAACTACCTAGCTAAAATAAATACAAAAGTACCTGCAAAATAAAACCTAACCTAAGTTACAATTACACCTAACACTACACTACAATTAAATACAATTAAATAAATTTAAAACAATTAACTAAATTATATACAATTATCTAAAGTACAAAAACCCCCACTAAATTACAGAAAATAATAAACAAATTGCAGAAATTTAAACTAAATACACCTAATCTAATAGCCCTATCAAAATAAAAAAGCCCCCCAAAATAAAAAAAACACCCTAGCCTAAACTAAACTACCAATAGCCCTTAAAAGGGCCTTTTGCGGGGCATTGCCCCAAAGTAATCAGCTCTTTTACCTGTAAAATAAAATACAAACAACCCCCCAACAGTAAAACCCACCACCCACACAACCAACCCCCCCAAAAAAATACTAACTAAATAAACCTAAGCTCCCCATTGCCCTGAAAAGGGCATTTGGATGGGCATTGCCCTTAAAAGGGCAGTTAGCTCTTTTGCAGGCCCAAAGCCCTAACCTAAAAATAAAACCCACCCAATACACCCTTAAAAAAAACCTAACACTAACCCCTTGAAGATCACCTTACTGGGAGAAGTCTTCACCCAACCGGGCCGAAGTCTTCACCCAACCGGGCCGAAGTCCTCAACGAAGCCGGGAGAAGTCTTCATCCAAGCCTGGCAGAAGTGGTCCTCCAGACGGCAGAAGTCTTCATCCAGACGGCATCTTCTATCTTCATCCATCCGGTGCCGAGCGGGTCCATCTTCAAGACATGCGACGCGGAGCATCCTCCTCGGCCAACAACTACCCGACGAATGAAGGTTCCTTTAAGTGACGTCATCCAATATGGCGTCCCTTAGATTCCGATTGGCTGATAGAATTCTATCAGCCAATCGGAATTAAGGTAGAAAAAATCCTATTGGCTTATGCAATCAGCCAATAGGATTGAACTTCAATCCTATTGGCTGATTGGAACAGCCAATAGAATGCGAGCTCAATCCTATAATTGTATATAATTTAGTTAATTGTTTTTAATTTATTTAATTGTATTTAATTGTAGTGTAGTGTTAGGTGTAATTGTAACTTAGGTTAGGTTTTATTTTACAGGTACTTTTGTATTTATTTTAGCTAGGTAGTTATTAAATAGTTAATAACTATTTAATAACCATTGTACCTAGTTAAAATAAATACAAACTTGCCTGTAAAATAAACATAAACCCTAAGCTAGATACAATGTAACTATTAGTTATATTGTAGCTAGCTTAGGGTTTATTTTATAGGTAAGTATTTTGTTTTAAATAGGAATAATTTAAATAATAATTGTAGGTTTTATTTAGATATATTTAAATAATATTTAGGTTAGGGGATGTTAGGGTTAGGGTTAGACTTAGGTTTAGGGGTTAATACATTTAGAATAGTGGCAGCGACGTTGGGGGCGGCAGATTAGGGGTTAATAAATGTAATGTAGGTGGCGGCGGTGTAGGGGGCAGCAGATTAGGGGTTAATAACATAATGTAGGTGGCGGTGGGCTCCGGGAGTGGCGGTTTAGGGGTTAATAAGTTTATTTTGTTGCGGCGGGTTCCGGGAGCAGCAGTTTAGGGGTTAATAAGTATAAAGTAGGTGGCGGCGGTGTAGCGGGTGACAGATTAGGGGTGTTTAGACTCGGTGTACATGTTATGGTGTTAGGTGTAAACATAACGTTATTCTCCCATAGGAATCAATGGGATATCGGGTAGCAGCGAACATGAGCTTTCGCTGCTTTCAGACTCCCATTGATTCCTATGGCATTCGCCGCCTCCAGGGCGGCGGATTGAAAACCAGGTACACTGGGCCGGAATAGTGCCAAGCGTACCTGGTAGAAATTTGTTAACTTCCAAAAGTAGTCAGATAGTGCCGAATTTACATTCGGAACATCTGTAGTGACGTAAGCATCGATCTGTGTCGGACTGAGACCGGTGGATCGTATGTTACGTCTCAAAGTTTCCACAATTATGCTGTGGAATTCCAGCGTATTTGCGGTTAATGGCTTGATAAATAGGCCCCAATATTTGTAGTTACTTTAGGCAGTTACCGGTAAAAGCCGTTCAGTTTTCCGTATTGCCTTCCTTATCGCATCAGCTACACTCTTAATAGCACGTCCTTGAACCAAGATCTTCTGTATTTTTTATGTCTTTGATTTTTTTGTGTGGGTACCAGCAAATACTACGCGTTTCGGCTATTCAAAGACAGGCTTTCTCAAGCAGTAGTAGTGTACGTAGTTAACACACAGTCCATGTTCAGCTAAGCTTAAATTATATGTTAAATACATAGCTCGGTCCAAGCAATAATGTAAATAAATATATATACTTTAGCACACTAGAGAATTGTATTATTGTGCCTCTGCAATACTTTAATACGGTAGCATCACTTATGTATAGGCTTTTTGTTTAAAGAAGCATTAAAATTACTGCATCACTTATAACTGTCTATAAGGATTGCAGGGATTAAATTTTTTTTGTTATCTTTCTCTACTTGTTCAACTAGCACAAGAGTACATGTTGTCATTAAAGGGACAGTCAACACTATGGCCTAGATTTAGAGTTTTGTCGGTAAAGACCTGCGTTGCTAACAAGCCTTTTTTTTCCAGCGCACCCTTAAGCCAACACTGGTATTACGAGTTTTCTGAATGGCTGCGTTAGCCTCAGAAAAGTGAGCGTTGAGCCAAATTTATCTCCACTTCAACCCTCAATACCAGCTTTGCTTACGGTAGCGGTAAGCTGGAAAAACGCGCTTGTGCACGATATCCCCATAGGAAACAATGGGGCTGAGCTGGCTGAAAAAAAAAACTAACACCTGCAAAAAAGCAGCGTTCAGCTCTTAACGCAGCCCCATTGTTTCCTATGGGGATAATCTGCCGCTCCGGACACTGCCGCAACCTACATTATAGCTATGAACCCCTAATCTGCTGTCCCTAACATTGCAGACACTATATTATATTTATTAACCCCTAATCTGTTCCCCCCCAACGTCGCCGCCACCTACCTACACTTATTAACCCCTAATCTGCCGACCGGACTTCGCCACCACTATAATAAATGTATTAACCCCTAAACCGCCGCACTCCCGCCTCGCAAACACTATAATACATTTTATTAACCCCTAATCTGCCCTCCCTAACATCGCCGCCACCTACCTACAATTGTTAACCCCTAATCTCCCGCCCCCAACGTCGCCGCTACTATAATAAAGTTATTAACCCCTAAACCTAAGTCTAATCCTAACCCTAACACCCCCTAACTCAAATATAATTTAAATAAAACAAACTAAAATTACTATAATTAAATAAATTAATCCTATTTAAAACTAAATACTTACCTATAAAATAAATCCTAATATAGCTACAATATAACCAATAGTTACATTGTAGCTATTTTATGATTTATTTTTATTTTACAGGCAACTTTGTATTTATTGTAACTAGGTACAATAGCTATTAAATAGTTATTAACTATGTAATAGCTACCGAGTTAAAATAATTACAAAATTACCTGTAAAATAAATCCTAACCTAAGTTACAAATACACCTAACACTACACTATCAATAAATTAATTAAATAAATGAACTACAATTATCTAAACTAAAATACAATTAAATAAACTAAACTATAATAAAAAACAAACAAACACTAAATTACAAAAAATAAAAAAAATTACAAGAATTTTAATATAATTACACCTAATCTAAGCCCCCTAATAAAATAAAAAAGCCCCCCCAAATAATAAAATTCCCTACCCTAAACTAAATTACAAAGTAATCAGCTCTTTTACCAGCCCTTAAAAGGGCTTTCTGCGGGGCATTGCCCCAAAGTAATCAGCTCTTTTACCTGTAAAAAAAATACAATCCCCCCCAACATTACAACCCACCACCCACACACCCCTACTCTAAAACCCACCCGATCCCCCTTAAAAAAAACTAACACTACCCCATTGAAGATCACCCTACCTTGAGCCTTCTTCAGCCAGCCGGCCCCCGATGGGACAAAAGAGGACTCCGGACCGGCAGAAGTTTTCATCCTATCCGGGCAGAAGAGGACATCTGGACCGGCAGAAGTCTTCATCCAGGCGGCATCTTCTATCTTCATCCTTCCGGAGCGGAGCCATCTTCTATCCAGCCGATGCGGAGCCATCCTCTTCTTCCGACGGACTAACGACGAATGAAGGTTCCTTTAAATGATGTCATCCATCGGAATTCGAGGGACACCATCTTGGATGACATCATTTAAAGGAACCTTCATTCGTCGTTAGTCCGTCGGAAGAAGAGGATGACTCCTCGTCGGCTGGATAGAAGATGGCTCTGCTCCACTCCGGAAGGATGAAGATAGAAGATGCCGCCTGGATGAAGACTTCTGCAGGTCCGGATGTCCTCTTCTGCCCGGATAGGATGAAGACTTCTGCCGGTCCGGATGTCCTCTTCTGTCCCATAGGTGGCCAGCTGGCTGAAGACGGCTCAAGGTAGGGTGATCTTCAATGGGGTAGTGTTAGGTTTTTTAAGGGGGGATCGGGTGGGTTTTAGAGTAGGGGTGTGTGGGTGGTGGGTTGTAATGTTGGGGGGGGATTGTATTTTTTTTACAGGTAAAAGAGCTGATTACTTTGGGGCAATGCCTCACAAAAAGCCCTTTTAAGGGCTGGTAAAAGAGCTAATTACTTTGTAATTTAGTTTAGAGTAGGGAATTTTATTATTTTGGGGGCTTTTTATTTTATTAGGGGGCTTAGATTAGGTGTAATTAGATTAAAATTCTTGTAATATTTTTTTATTTTTTGTAATTTAGTGTTTTTTTTTGTATTATAGTTTAGTTTATTTAATTGTATTTTAGTTTAGATAATTGTAGTTAATTTATTTAATTAATTTATTGATAGTGTAGTGTTAGGTGTATTTGTAACTTAGGTTAGGATTTATTTTACAGGTAATTTTGTAATTATTTTAAATAGGTAGCTATTAAATAGTTAATAACTATTTAATAGCTATTGTACCTAGTTACAATAAATACAAAATTGCCTGTAAAATAAAAATAAATACTAAAATAGCTACAATGTAACTATTAGTTATAGCTATATTAGGGTTTATTTTATAGGTAAGTTTTTAGTTTTAAATAGGATTAATTTATTTAATTATAGTAATTTTAGTTTGTTTTATTTAAATTATATTTAAGTTAGGGGGGTGTTCGGGTTAGGGTTAGACTTAGGTTTAGGGGTTTATAACTTTATTATAGTAGCAGCGACGTTGGGGGCGGGAGATTAGGGTTAATAATTGTAGGTAGGTGGCAGCGATGTTATGGAGGGCAGATTAAGGGTTAATAAAATTTATTATAGTGTTTGCGAGGCGGTTTAGGGGTTAATACATTTATTATAGTGGCGACGATGTCCAGTCGGCAGATTAGGGGTTAATAAGTGTAGGTATGTGGCTGCGACGTTGGGGGGGCAGATTAGGGGTTAATAAATATAATGTAGGTGTCGGCGAAGTTAGGGGCAGCAGAATAGGGGTTCATAGGTATAATGTAGGTTGCGGCGGTGTCCGGTCGGCAGATTAGGGGTTAAATAATTTTATTATAGTGTTTGCAATGTGGGGGGGGGCACGGTTTAGGGGTTTAGAGGTAGTTTATGGGTGTTAGTGTACTTTATAGCACTGTAGTTAAGAGCTTTATGTTCCGGCGTTAGCCCATAAAACTCTTAACTACTGACTTTTTTATGCGGTTGGAGTCTTGACGGTAGAGGATGTACCGCTCACTTTCTACAAGACTCGTAATACCGGCGTTAGGCAAGTCCCATTAAAAAGATAGGATACGCAATTGACGTAAGGGGATTTGCAGTAGCCAAAAGTCGCAGAAGAAAAGTGAGCAGTACACCTGTACCTGCCAAACTCGTAATACCAGCGGGCATTAAAAAGCAGCGTTAGGACACCTTAACGCTGCTTTTTAAGGCTAACGCAGAACTCTAAATCTAGGTGTAAAATTGTTATTTTTAAAAAATATAGATAACTCCTTTGCTACCCATTCCCCAGCTTTGCACAACCAACATTGTTATATTAATATACGGTTTAGGGGTTTAGAGGTAGTTTATGGGTGTTAGTGTACTTTATAGCACTGTAGTTAAGAGCTTTATGTTCCGGCGTTAGCCCATAAAACTCTTAACTACTGACTTTTTTATGCGGTTGGAGTCTTGACGGTAGAGGATGTACCGCTCACTTTCTACAAGACTCGTAATACCGGCGTTAGGCAAGTCCCATTAAAAAGATAGGATACGCAATTGACGTAAGGGGATTTGCAGTAGCCAAAAGTCGCAGAAGAAAAGTGAGCAGTACACCTGTACCTGCCAAACTCGTAATACCAGCGGGCATTAAAAAGCAGCGTTAGGACACCTTAACGCTGCTTTTTAAGGCTAACGCAGAACTCTAAATCTAGGTGTAAAATTGTTATTTTTAAAAAATATAGATAACTCCTTTGCTACCCATTCCCCAGCTTTGCACAACCAACATTGTTATATTAATATACTTTATAACATTTAAACCTCTAAATTTCTGCCTGTTTCTAAGCCACTACAGAAAGCCTCTTATCACATGCTTTTTTATTTGCAAAAGGAAACTGCTAGTTCATGTGGGCCATATAGATAACATTGGGTTCACGTCCGTGGAGTTATTTAAGAGTCAGCATAACACAGCACTAATTGGCTAAAAAGCAAGTCAATAGATAATAAATAAAAAGTCATGTGATTAGGGGGCTGTTAAAAGAGGCTTAGGTACAAGGTAATCATAGACGTAAGAAGTATATTAATATAACTGTGTTGGTTATGCAAAACTGGGGAATCAGTAATAATGGGATTACCTATCTTTTAAAACAATAAAACCTATATTGTAGACTGTCCCTTTAAATATATAGCAGTTCTCATTGGAATGTCCCTTTTATTTAGCCGATTTAACTATAAAGCAATATGCTTAAAGGAACAAGAAACCCATATGTTTATTTCATGGTTGAGATAGAACAAACAATTTTAAACAACTTTACAATTTACTTTTTCTTTGTTGAAGGAGCATCATTGCAGTACAGGGAGATAGCTAAATACATCTGGTGAGCCAATGACAAGAGGAATATATGTGCAGCTACCAATCAGCAGCTAGCTTCCAGTAGTGCATTGCTGATCCTGAGCCTACCTAGGTATGCTTTTCAACAAATGATAAAAAGAGAGCAAAGCAAATTGGATAATAGAAGTAAATCAGATTTATTTTTAAAATTACATGCTCTGTCAGGAAAGTTTAATTTTGACTGTACTGTGCCTTTAAGTGTAAGATGCATAATTAAAATGACCCTCTCTAATATTTTCATCATAGGTAGGCTGACTATATTGCCCCTTTAAGAAGGAACACATATACAAAATACATATGTCAGGGTTCTTATACAAAACATTTCTTTGAACAGCCCTGAAAACAGCCCTGATATATGTATTTTTCATATGTGTCCCTTTTTAAAACGGCAATATGGTCACCCTAATCTTAGGGCATTAGAAGCAATGAATTAAAGAAATCCATGAATGAATTATCTGAGTGCAAAGAAAAGCCTAAAAATGCTTTAAAATAAATTCAAATGGTAGTGGTTATAAATTATATTCTAGGACATGAAAGCTCAGAATTCATGTTTGATCCTGGGAAATGGATGAGCAGCTGTGTTTGATCATAGGAAGGGAAGCAGATTGTTTTTTGAATTTCCTGGTTTCAAACAAAATGTTTTCCTCTTTCAGGAATGGTTTGGTCAGACGTTAAGCGGCTCTGGTATGATGGATTAGAGGATTTTTTAGAGGAATCACGAAACCAGCTCAGCTTTGTTATGAATTCCCTATACCTGGCAACCTTTGCACTAAAAGTAGTAGCACATCATAAGGTAAGTATCATATAGGGAATAGCTGAGTGTACTCAAGCTTTAAATTCATGATCTTCACTTTATTCAAAATAGCAGTAGCATGAAAATCTCATATCTGAACACTGTAAATTAAACCAATCATCGATGTATCTGAAAAAAAGGACATCTGTTTATTCTGCAGTAATAGAACATCATAAAAGCAAAATAGCACAAAACTGACCAACAGCTCACATTAAATAAATATATTATAGATTTTATAGAGGGTCTTGATGATCAAAACTGCTGCAATGTGGCAATATATCCAAAAGGGGTCTGTTGCGGGTGGGTCTCAGTGGTCGGTGATGCAGCCGATATATTCAAAGCAGCATTGCCACCTACACATGTAATTTAAATAATCCCTCTACAGAGCATATTATTTACATGTTTCAACAGAAACTCAACCCCTTTTCTTACAATTTAATATCTGACTTATGATATCAATAATGCATCTATAGGAGCTTAGGGATTGTGGGAATAGGACAGATATATATATGCAATGTTATAATTTTTTTCAGCCATATCAGTCTCGCTAGCTTTTCAGTGGTGAAAATTTCCAGTGTGACAAATCTAGTGAATGTACAGTGGAACTTAGTTTACATATGCATAATTTGAAGTGTTACTACATCAAAACAATTTTTTTACTGCAAACTCACAGTCTATGTTGTGCAAACACACTTTGAAGACAGTCCCCCATCCGCTTACATCGCTACTAAGTGAAGACCTCGGAGTATTTTTGCTGAAGCTGCGATCTCTATTATTTCCTATGGAAGACACATCGCCACACATCAGAACAGAAAGGTTCAGCCCACTTCTTTGGAATATATTTCACTAAACCAACGGACTGCAAAACTGGCAAGGCCAAAAAAGCTATTTCTCGTGGGTCTGACAATGTTTTGAATATTAGGGGCATAGAAATGATATCTTCTCTCCTTGGCACAGTTGAAGGCAACTTTCATAAAGGGCAGTATTCGTAATCAATCTTGTCCAACCTATGGCCCTCTAATACTTTTTATCTGTGTCTCCATCTCTTCAAAATGCATATTACATGTGTTTGAGGGGATCACAGTGCAGCATATGGATCTGCAACAAATACCCTGAAATAACATCAAAATCTTTGGTCCAGGGATTATTCTAGACCAGGTGTCAGCAAGCTTGGCTCTCCTGATGTTTTGGAACTACATTTCCCATGATGCTCAGACAGCCTAAAGAATGTCTTAGCATCATGGGAAATGTAGTTCCAAAACATCTGGAGAGCCAAGGTTGTTGACCCCTGTTCTAGACCATAACATTTGTCAGGCTCTACATTATTTTTCTTTAACTCTTCATTTTCTTTCTATTACATGTCTCATTGGTCTACACAGAAAACTGGTCATATATAATACGTCACTTGCTAATTAAGGATATCTGTCCATTTTGGATCCAGATTACAAGGGGAGCACTATTGATAGTGCAGGATGCAATATCAATATCACTGGGCTATGCTAAAATTAGAGCTCAAATTGATATGACAAGTCCATGGTAAAACAAACTTACCAGAAATGGTTTAACGGGGCCAACATTCTTTTACTTTCAATGGATATTGCAACAGCGCTATACATTATAGGGACCTGAAATAAAGTGCTACAATAAAAGCTTTAAATCTTAAAACAAGACTAGACAGCTTTCCTCCATTCATAGCCACAGACAGGGCTAGCCAATACCTCAGTCATATTTGTTGTGAAGCAAATCCAACCTCTGAAGTAAAATAATAGCCTTTATTTTCTTATTAGGTTCTGGTACAATAACAGACTGTTATCCAGTCTGTTTTTGTACCTGGACCTAATAAGAAAATAAAGGCTATTATTTTACTTCTGAGGCTAGACTTGCTTCATTACCTACCGGGGCAGAACTATCATTGGTGCAGCAGGTGCAGTGGCACCAAGGTCTAAATGCTGCAGAGGCCCATAGCAGCCAGTCTATACATAAGTGTGTGCAGAATGTGTACAATCCTAATGCAGGGGAGCCGTTTATTAGTGCAGGATGCAGGTCCATCTATCTATCTATCTATCTATCTATCTATCTATCTATCTATCTATCTATCTATCTATCCTCAAAATCATTATACAGAGCAGCATACATATTATTACTATTGTTTACCACTGAGTTACATTTAGGGGGTGGGAATTTTGCACCAGGGTCCTCTGTTGAGTAGGTCCTCTACTGCTACCTACAATAAAAGTTTCACAAAACACATCTAAAACATAGTAAACTAAGGTATTACACTCATGTATAGCCATATTTAATATAATGTGTTTATTATTATTATTATTATTATTATTATTATTTTAAAGGGATATGGTATATGTCAAGGTGTTTGGGAAGGGCCCAAAAGTGTATATATATATATGTGTGTATATATATATATATATATATATATATATATATATATATATATATACATGTGTATATACAGTTCTGGAAAAAATTAAGAGACCATTGCAAAATTATCAGTTTCTCTGGTTTTACAATTTATAGGTATGTGTTTAAGTAAAATGAACATGTTGTTTTATTTTATAAACTACTGAGAACATTTCTCCCAAATTCCAAATAAAAATATTGTAATTTAGAGCATTTATTTGTACATGGCTTGATTCATGCGCACTTCAAAGATAAATCTGCCTGTTTCCAACCTTGCTGAAGCAGCCCCAGATCATCACCGATCCTCCACCAAATATTACAGTGGGTGCAAATCACTGTGGCTTTCAAGCCTCTCCAAGTTTCTGTCTAACCATTAGATGGCCAGGTGTGGGACAAAGCTAAAAATTGTACTCATTAGAGAAGATGACCTTGAATCGAGCAGATTTATCTTTGTGACGGATGCATGAATCAAGCCATATATAAGGCTATCCTGGAAGAAAACGTGCTTCCTTCTGCTCTGACAATGTTCTCCAACTCTAAGGATTGATTTTTTCCAGCAGAAAATGCTACATGTCACAGAGCCAGGTCAATCAAGGTGTGGATGGAGGTGTCATGACCAGCTCAATTTCCAGACCAGAACTACATTGAAAACCTCTGTAATGTGATCTAGATGAAGGTGATTGGTCAAAAACCATCAAACAAAGCCGAGCTGCTTGAATTTTTGCACTAGGAGCGACATAAAGTCACCCGACCAGTGAAAGACTGGTGGAGAACATGCCAACTGGTGCATGAAAGCTTTAATTGAAAATCAGGGTTTTCCTACCAAATATTGCTAAGTTATAATATTTGTATTGTGTTGTTTAAAAATGAATATGAACTTGTTTTTTTTTTTGCATTATTTGGGATCTGAAAACACTGCATCTTTTTGTTATTGTGACCAATTGTCATTTTCTGCAAACAATTACTCTAAATAACAATATTTTTATTTGGAATTTGAGAGAAATATTGTCTTTAGTTTACAGAATAAAACAAAAATGTTCATTTTAATCAAACACATACCTATAAATAGTAAAAGCGGAGAAACTGATAACTTTATAATGTTCTCTTATTTTTTTCCAGAGCTGTAGGTGTGTATATGTATATACATGTGTATTTATATGTGTGTAAATATTTATGTGCACACATACATACACACATACACACACATATATATATATATATATATATATATATATATACTTTTGAACCCCTCCCAGTCAAATATCTTGAAATATGCATTATAATTTTGAAACTAATGTAATATGTTTTTATGTATTTTTATACAGATACTTGAAAAACCTATATTTTTTACTTAGAAGAAAATTTTCTTTTTCTTTTTAAATATATTTCCCTATATATCTATATATACATAAAATATCTATATATATTCATATAGATATATAGCTATAGATATATATAATACAAAATATATACAAATGTACAGTATATAGAAATATGTATTTAAAAAATAAAAAACATTATGTACTAAGTGAAGAACATCAGTATATACACAGGGGCATATGTATCAAGCTCTGAATGGAGCTTGATGCCCCGTGTTTCTGGCGAGCCTGCAGGCTCGCCAGAAACAGCAGTTATGAAGCAGCAGTCACAAAGACCACTGCTCCATAACCTGTCCACCTGCTCTGAGCAGGCGGACAGACATCGCCGGAAATCAACCCGATCGAGTACGATCAGGTTGATTGACACCCCCTGCTGGCGGCCTATTGGCCGTGAGTCTGCAGGGGGCGGCGTTGCACCAGCAGCTCTTGTGAGCTGCTGGTGCAATGCTGAATACGGCGAGCGTATTGCTCGCCGTATTCAGCAAAGTCTGGCAGACCTGACCCGCACTGTCGGATCAGGTCCGCCAGACTTTAATAAATATGCCCCACAGTATATACATACATACATACACATAGCAAGATAATCATAAATATACTAAATACATAAATCTCAACCAAATATTTTGTTTTGCATCACTTAACAGTACACAGTAATTGAACAGCATGGGTTAAAATATAGTCTACATGAAGAAAGTGCAAAACATCTCCATGGTTCATGCACAGGCTTTTTTGGGGTAAATAGGGGACAAAACAAAGCACACCAAGGGCTGATTTAACCAATTAGAGCGTTTAATTTACTTCTATTGTCAAATGTTCTTTGTTTTCTTTGCATCTTTTGTTGAAAAACAGGAAGGCGAGCATGAATGTTATCCATTTGCAAGAGCGCTAGATAGTAGTCCTATTTCCTGCAATATAGTGCTCTACACACCTACCTAGGTATCTCTTTAATAAAGAATATTATGGGAACAAAGCAAATTTGATAATAGAACTAAATTGGAAACATCTTTAAAATTGTATGCTCTGTCTGAGTCAGAAAAGAAAATGTTTGGGTTTCAGCCCCCCCCCCCTTTTTATAGCTGTAGTAAAGGCTTTTCTTGAAGTATTTACTATAACTGTTTTTGTGTTTTTTTTCCTGCTAGTACCACTCCATTGCGGAGAGGAAGGACTGGGATGCCTTCCATCCTACGCTGGTGGCAGAAGGTCTGTTTGCCTTTGGCAACGTGCTCAGTTACCTCCGTCTCTTCTTTATGTATACTACAAGCTCAATCTTGGGTCCACTCCAGGTAAATGTTTTGCACAAGTGAAGCCAACAAAATGTCTAGAACTGTTTACACTTTTTTCTGGCTTTTGGCAACAAGGGTCACAAAAACCACTGAGAATGTTGGCTAGATTTACTTAAAATTCTTAGCTTATCCTTTAAAACATATTCACCAAGTTGTGATCAGATCTTACATGTTTAGTGAATTTGTTCAATATATCTAAAGTGCTATTATATTATGCTGCTGAGAAAATATTATCAACTCCATGGCCAACAAAAAGAACTGCATTGAATTGCTATAGTTAATCACCTTCTGGCAAGGGTTCATAATATTTTACTTGCTTAAAGGGACATTATACACTCGTTTTTTCTTTGCATACATGTTTTGTAGATGATCTATTTATATAGCCCATAAAGTTGTTGTGTTTTTGTTTGTTTTTTAAAAGGATAGTTTTGCTTATTTTTAAATAACATTGCCCTGATTTTCAGACTCCTAACCAAGCCCCAAAGTTTTAGGAGAATACCGATGTATACC